>NW_026912051.1:517500-537500 GCF_963662255.1 Cinclus cinclus
ATTAGGGTTAGGATTGGGGTTGGGTTAGGGTTAGGGTTAGTCCTAGGGTTAGGGTTTGGGTTAGGGTTCGGCCTAGGGTTAGGGTTAGGGTTAGGGATAGGTTTAGGGTTAGGTTTACGATTGGGGTTGGCTTAGGGTTAGGGTTAGGGTTAGGGTTAGGGTTAGGGTTAGGGTTAGGGTTAGGGTTCGGGTTAGTGTTAGGCCTAGGTTTAGGGACAGGGTTTGGTTAGGGTTAGGGTTAGGGTTAGGGTTCGGGTTAGGGTTAGGGTTAGGGTTAGTCCTAGGGTTAGGGTTAGGGTTAGGGTTAGGGTTAGGGTTAGGGTTAGGGTTAGGGTTAGGGTTAGGCCTAGGGTTAGGGTTAGGGTTAGGGTTAGTGTTAGGGTTAGGCCTAGGGTTAGGGTTAGGGTTAGGGTTAGGGTTAGGGTTAGGGTTAAGGGTTATGGTTAGGCTTAGGGTTGGTGTTTGGGTTAGGTTTAGGCCTAGGGTTAGGGTTAGGGTTAGGGTTAGGGTTAGGGTTAGGTTTAGGGGTAGGGTTAGAGTTAGGTTTGGGTTAGCGTTAGGGTCAGGGTTAGGGTTAATCCTTGGGTTAGGGTTAGGCCTAGGGTTAGGGTTAGGGTTAGGATTAAGGTGATTAGGATTAGGGTTAGGGTTAGAGTTACGTTTGGTTTAGAGTTAGGGTTAGAGTTAGGGTTAGGGTTAGGGGTTAGGGATAGGGTTAGGGGTTAGGGTTAGGGTTAGGTTTAGGGTTAGGGTTAGGTTTAGTGTTAGCGCTAGGGTTAGGGTTAGGTTTAGGGTTAGGGTTAGGGGTAGGGTTTGGGTTAGGGTTAGGGTTAGGGTGTGGGTTTGGTTTTGGGTAAGGGTTAGGTATAGGGTTTGGTTTAGGGTTAGGTTTAGGTTTAGGTTTAGGCTTAGTGTTAGGGTTAGTGTTAGGATTAGGTTTAGGATTAGTGTTATTTTTAGGGTTAGTGTTAGGGTTAGGTTTAGGGTTAGATTGGGGTTAGGTTTGGGACTATGGTTAGGGTCAGGTATAAGGTTGGTTTTTTGGTTAGGGTTTTGGAATAATGTTAGCATTAGAGTTAGGATTAGGTTTAGGCATAGGGAGAGGCTTAGGCTTAGTGTTACGACGAGTATTAGAGGGAATATTTCTCCCAGACCAAAGCTGCCTCCTCCTCCAAACCTGGCTGCCATCGGAGGCCCAAACGCGCCCTACAAAACGACATCGGCCAAGTGGGCTCTGGAGTTTGGCTTCTTGCGGAAAAGTGCCTCCTTTCAAAGCCAACATGCCTAACTTGAATGCGGCCCATGCAGGGCTTTTGCTTCAAAAATTCCATATGGACGAGGATTTCTCCCAGACCAAAGCTGCCCCCTCCTCCAAACCTGGCTGCCATCGGAGGCCCAAACGCGCCCCACAAAATGACATCTGCCAAGTGGGCTCTTGAGTTTGGCTTCCTGGGGAAAAGTGCCTCCTTTCGGAGTCAACTTGACTGCGGCCCATGCAGGGCTTTTGCCTACAAAAATTCCATAAGGACGAGGATTTCTCCCAGACCAAAGCTGCCCCCTCCTCCAAACCTGGCTGCCATCGGAGGCCCAAACGCGCCCTACAAAATGACACCTGCCAAGTGGGCTCTTGAGTTTGGCTTCTTGGGGGAAAGTGCCTCCTTTCAAAGCCAACTTGCCTGCGGCCCGTCCTGGGCTTTTGCCTACAAAAATTCCATAAGGACGAGGATTTCTCCCAGACCAAAGCTGCCCCCTCCTCCAAACCTGGCTGCCATTGGAGGCCCAAACGCGCCCTACAAAATGACATCTGCCAAGTGGGCTCTTGAGTTTGGGTTCTTGGGGAAAAGTGCCTCCTTTCGGAGCCAAAATGCCTAACTTGCCTGCGGCCAGTCCTGGGCTTTTGCCTACAAAAATTCCAGAAGGACGAGGATTTCTCCCAGACCAAAGCTGCCCCCTCCTCCAAACCTGGCTGCCATCGGAGGCCCAAACGCGCCCTACAAAATGACATCTGCATTGTGGGTTCTTGAGTTCGGCTTCTTGGGGAAAAGTGCCTCCTTTCAAAGCCAACTTGCCTAACTTGCCTGCGGCCCGTCCTGGGCTTTTGCCTACAAAAATTCCATAAGGACGAGGATTTCTCCCAGACCAAAGCTGCCCCCTCCTCCAAACCTGGCTGCCATCGGAGGCCCAAACGCGCCCTACAAAATGACATCTGCCAAGTGGGCTCTTGAGTTTGGCTTCTTGGGGAAAAGTGCCTCCTTTCGGAGTCAACTTGCCTGCGGCCCGTCCTGGTCTTTTGCCTACAAAAATTCCATAAGGACGAGGATTTCTCCCAGACCAAAGCTGCCCCCTCCTCCAAACCTGGCTGCCATCGGAGGCCCAAACGCGCCCTACAAAATGACATCTGCATTGAGGGTTCTTGAGTTTGGCTTCTTGGGTGGAAGTGCCTCCTTTCAAAACCAACTTGCCTGCGGCCCGTCCTGGGCTTTTGCCTACAAAAATTCCATAAGGACGAGGATTTCTCCCAGACCAAAGCTGCCCCCTCCTCCAAACCTGGCTGCCATCGGAGGCCCAAACGCGCCCTACAAAATGACATCTGCCAAGTGGGCTCTTGAGTTTGGCTTCTTGCGGAAAAGTGCCTCCGTTCAAAACCAACTTGCCTAACTAGCCTGCGGCCCGTGCTGGGCTTTAGACTACAAAAATTCCATAAGGACGAGGATTTCTCCCAGACCAAAGCTGCCCCCTCCTCCAAACCTGGCTGCCATCAGAGGCCCAAACGCGCCCCACAAAATGACATCTGCATTGAGGGTTCTTGAGTTTGGCTTCTTGGGGAAAAGTGCCTCCTTTCGGAGCCAACTTGCCTAACTTGCCTGCGGCCCGTCCTGGGCTTTTGCCTCCAAAAATTCCAGAAGGACGAGGATTTCTCCCAGGCCAAAGCTGCCCCCTCCTCCAAACCTGGCTGCCATCAGAGGCCCAAACGTGCCCTACAAAATGACATCTGCCAAGTGGGCTCTTGAGTTTGGCTTCTTGGGGAAAAGTGACTCCTTTCAAAACCAACTTGCCTGTGTCCCGTCCTGGCCTTTTGCTACAAAAATTCCATAAGGACGAGGATTCCTCCCAGACCAAAGCTGCCCCCTCCTCCAAACCTGGCTGCCATCGGAGGCCCAAACGCGCCCTACAAAATGACATCTGCCAAGTGGGCTCTTGAGTTTGGCTTCTTGGGGAAAAGTGCCTCCTTTCGGAGTCAACTTGCCTGCGGCTCATGCAGGGCTTTTGCCTACAAAAATTCCAGAAGGACGAGGATTCCTCCCAGACCAAAGCTGCCCCCTCCGCCAAACCTGGCTGCCATCGGAGGCCCAAACGCGCCCCACAAAATGACACCTGCATTGAGGGTTCTTGAGTTTGGCTTCCTGGGGAAAAGTGCCCTCCTTTTGGAGTCAACTTGCCTGCGGCCCATGCAGGGCTTTTGCCTACAAAAATTCCATAAGGACGAGGATTTCTCCCAGACCAAAGCTGCCCCCTCCTCCAAACCTGGCTGCCATCGGAGGCCCAAACGCGCCCTACAAAATGACACCTGCCAAGTGGGCTCTTGAGTTTGGCTTCTTGGGTGGAAGTGCCTCCTTTCAAAGCCAACTTGCCTAACTTGCCTGCGGCCCATGTGGGGTTTTTGCCTACAAAAATTCCATAAGGACGAGGATTTCTCCCAGACCAAAGCTGCCCCCTCCTCCAAACCTGGCTGCCATCGGAGGCCCAAACGCGCCCTACAAAATGACACCTGCCAAGTCGGCTCTTGAGTTTGGCTTCTTGGGGAAAAGTGACTCCTTTCAAAACCAACTTGCCTGCGTCCCGTCCTGGGCTTTTGCTACAAAAATTCCATAAGGACGAGGATTCCTCCCAGACCAAAGCTGCCCCCTCCTCCAAACCTGGCTGCCATCGGAGGCCCAAACGCGCCCTACAAAATGACATCTGCCAAGTGGGCTCTTGAGTTTGGCTTTCTGGGGAAAAGTGCCTCCTTTCGGAGTCAACTTGCCTGCGGCTCATGCAGGGCTTTTGCCGACAAAAATTCCATAAGGACGAGGATTTCTCCCAGACCAAAGCTGCCCCCTCCTCCAAACCTGGCTGCCATCGGAGGCCCAAACGCGCCCTACAAAATGACACCTGCCAAGTGGGCTCTTGAGTTTGGCTTCTTGGGGAAAATTGCCTCCTTTTGGAGTCAACTTGCCGGCGGCCCATGCAGGGTTTTGCCTACAAAAATTCCATAAGGACGAGGATTTCTCCCAGAACAAAGCTGCCCCCTCCTCCAAACCTGGCTGCCATCGGAGGCCCAAACGCGCCCTACAAAATGACACCTGCCAAGTGGGCTCTTGAGTTTGGCTTCTTGGGGAAAAGTGCCTCCTTTCAAAGCCAACTTGCCTAACTTGCCTGCGGCCCGTGCTGGGCTTTTGCCTACAAAAATTCCAGAAGGACAAGGATTTCTCCCAGACCAAAGCTGCTCCCTCCTCCAAACCTGGCTGCCATCGGAGGCCCAAACGCGCCCTACAAAATGACATCTGCCAAGTGGGCTCTTGAGTTTGGCTTCTTGGGGAAAAGTGACTCCTTTCAAAACCAACTTGCCTGCGTCCCGTCCCGGACGTTTGCTACAAAAATTCCATAAGGACGAGGATTTCTCCCAGACCAAAGCTGCCCCCTCCGCCAAACCTGGCTGCCATCGGAGGCCCAAACGCGCCCTACAAAATGACATCTGCCAAGCGGGCTCTTGAGTTTGGCTTCTTGGGGAAAAGTGCCTCCTTTCGGAGTCAACTTGCCGGCGGCTCATGCAGGGCTTTTGCCTCCAAAAATTCCATAAGGACGAGGATTTCTCCCAGACCAAAGCTGCCCCCTCCTCCAAACCTGGCTGCCATCGGAGGCCCAAACGCGCCCTACAAAATGACACCTGCCAAGTGGGTTCTTGAGTTTGGCTTCCTGGGGAAAAGTGCCTCCTTTCAAAGCCAACTTGCCTGCGGCCCGTCCTGGGCTTTTGCTACAAAAATTCCATAAGGACGAGGATTTCTCCCAGACCAAAGCTGCCCCCTCCTCCAAACCTGGCTGCCATCGGAGGCCCAAACGCGCCCTACAAAATGACATTTGCCAAGTGGGCTCTTGAGTTTGGCTTCTTGCGGAAAAGTGCCTCCTTTCAAAGCCAACTTGCCTAACTAGCCTGCGGCCCGTGCTGGGCTTTAGACTACAAAAATTCCATAAGGACGAGGATTTCTCCCAGACCAAAGCTGCCCCCTCCTCCAAACCTGGCTGCCATCGGAGGCCCAAACGCGCCCCACAAAATGACATCTGCATTGAGGGTTCTTGAGTTTGGCTTCTTGGGGAAAAGTGCCTCCTTTCGGAGCCAACTTGCCTAACTTGCCTGCGGCCCGTCCTGGGCTTTTGCCTCCAAAAATTCCAGAAGGACGAGGATTTCTCCCAGGCCAAAGCTGCCCCCTCCTCCAAACCTGGCTGCCATCGGAGGCCCAAACGTGCCCTACAAAATGACACCTGCCAAGTGGGCTCTTGAGTTTGGCTTCTTGGGGAAAAGTGACTCCGTTCAAAACCAACTTGCCTGTGTCCCGTCCCGGGCTTTTGCTACAAAAATTCCATAAGGACGAGGATTTCTCCCAGACCAAAGCTGCCCCCTCCTCCAAACCTGGCTGCCATCGGAGGCCCAAACGTGCCCTACAAAATGACATCTGCCAAGTGGGCTCTTGAGTTTGGCTTCTTGGGTGGAAGTACCTCCTTTCAAAGCCAACTTGCCTGCGGCCCGTCCTGGGCTTTTGCCTACAAAAAATCCATAAGGATGAGGATTTCTCCCAGACCAAAGCTGCCCCCTCCTCCAAACCTGGCTGCCATCGGAGGCCCAAACGTGCCCTACAAAATGACACCTGCCAAGTGGGCTCTTGAGTTTGGCTTCTTGGGTGGAAGTACCTCCTTTCAAAGCCAACTTGCCTGCGGCCCGTCCTGGGCTTTTGCCTACAAAAATTCCATAAGGACGAGGATTTCTCCCAGACCAAAGCTGCCCCCTCCTCCAAACCTGGCTGCCATTGGAGGCCCAAACGCGCCCTACAAAATGACACCTGCCAAGTGGGCTCTTGAGTTTGGCTTCTTGGGGGAAAGTGCCTCCTTTCAAAGCCAACTTGCCTAACTAGCCTGCGGCCCGTCCTGGGCTTTAGACTACAAAAATTCCATAAGGACGAGGATTTCTCCCAGACCAAAGCTGCCCCCTCCTCCAAACCTGGCTGCCATCAGAGGCCCAAATGCGCCCCACAAAATGACATCTGCCAAATGGGCTCTTGAGTTTGGCTTCTTGGGGAAAAGTGCCTCCTTTCGGAGCCAACTTGCCTAACTTGCCTGCGGCCCGTCCTGGTCTTTTGCCTCCAAAAATTCCAGAAGGACGAGGATTTCTCCCAGACCAAAGCTGCCCCCTCCTCCAAACCAGGCTGCCATCGGAGGCCCAAACGCGCCCCACAAAATGACACCTGCATTGAGGGTTCTTGAGTTTGGCTTCCTGGGGAAAAGTGCCTCCTTTCGGAGTCAACTTGCCTGCGGCCCATGCAGGGCTTTTGCCTACAAAAATTCCAGAAGGACAAGGATTTCTCCCAGACCAAAGCTGCCCCCTCCTCCAAACCTGGCTGCCATCGGAGGCCCAAACGTGCCCTACAAAATGACACCTGCCAAGTGGGCTCTTGAGTTTGGCTTCTTGGGTGGAAGTGCCTCCTTTCAAAGCCAACTTGCCTGCGGCCGGTCCTGGGCTTTTGCCTCCAAAAATTCCATAAGGACGAGGATTTCTCCCAGACCAAAGCTGCCCCCTCCTCCAAACCTGGCTGCCATCGGAGGCCCAAACGCGCCCTACAAAATGACATCTGCCAAGTGGGCTCTTGAGATTGGCTTCTTGCGGAAAAGTGCCTCCTTTCAAAGCCAACTTGCCTAACTATCCTGCGGCCCGTGCTGGGCTTTAGACTACAAAAATTCCATAAGGACGAGGATTTCTCCCAGACCAAAGCTGCCCCCTCCTCCAAACCTGGCTGACATCGGAGGCCCAAACGCGCCCTAGAAAATGACACCTGCCAAGTGGGCTCTTGAGTTTGGCTTCTTGGGGAAAAGTGACTCCTTTCAAAACCAACTTGCCTGCGTCCCGTCCCGGGCTTTTGCTACAAAAATTCCATAAGGACGAGGATTCCTCCCAGACCAAAGCTGCCCCCTCCTCCAAACCTGGCTGCCATCGGAGGCCCAAACGCGCCCCACAAAATGACACCTGCATTGAGGGTTCTTGAGTTTGGCTTCCTGGGGAAAAGTGCCTCCTTTCGGAGTCAACTTGCCTGCGGCCCATGCAGGTCTTTTGCCTACAAAAATTCCATAAGGACGAGGATTTCTCCCAGACCAAAGCTGCCCCCTCCTCCAAACCTGGCTGCCATCGGAGGCCCAAACGCGCCCTACAAAATAACACCTGCCAAGTGGGCTCTTGAGTTTGGCTTCTTGGGTGGAAGTGCCTCCTTTCAAAGCCAACTTGCCTGCGGCCCGTCCTGGGCTTTTGCTACAAAAATTCCATAAGGACAAGGATTTCTCCCAGACCAAAGCTGCCCCCTCCTCCAAACCTGGCTGCCATCGGAGGCCCAAACGCGCCCTACAAAATGACATTTGCCAAGTGGGCTCTTGAGTTTGGCTTCTTGGGGAAAAGTGCCTCCTTTCAAAGCCAACTTGCCTAACTAGCCTGCGGCCCGTGCTGGGCTTTTGCCTACAAAAATTCCATAAGGACGAGGATTTCTCCCAGACCAAAGCTGCCCCCTCCTCCAAACCTGGCTGCCATCGGAGGCCCAAACGCGCCCCACAAAATGACACCTGCATTGAGGGTTCTTGAGTTTGGCTTCTTGGGGAAAAGTGCCTCCTTTCGGAGCCAACTTGCCTAACTTGCCTGCGGCCCGTCCTGGGCTTTTGCCTACAAAAATTCCAGAAGGACGAGGATTTCTCCCAGACCAAAGCTGCCCCCTCCTCCAAACCTGGCTGCCATCGGAGGCCCAAACGTGCCCTACAAAATGACACCTGCCAAGTGGGCTCTTGAGTTTGGCTTCTTGGGGAAAAGTGACTCCTTTCAAAACCAACTTGCCTGTGTCCCGTCCCGGGCTTTTGCTACAAAAATTCCAGAAGGACGAGGATTTCTCCCAGACCAAAGCTGCCCCCTCCTCCAAACCTGGCTGCCATCGGAGGCCCAAACGCGCCCCACAAAATGACATCTGCATTGAGGGTTCTTGAGTTTGGCTTCTTGGGGAAAAGTGCCTCCTTTCGGAGCCAACTTGCCTAACTTGCCTGCGGCCCGTCCTGGGCTTTTGCCTCCAAAAATTCCATAAGGACGAGGATTTCTCCCAGGCCAAAGCTGCCCCCTCCTCCAAACCTGGCCGCCATCGGAGGCCCAAACGTGCCCTACAAAATGACACCTGCCAAGTGGGCTCTTGAGTTTGGCTTCTTGGGGAAAAGTGACTCCTTTCAAAACCAACTTGCCTGTGTCCCGTCCCGGGCTTTTGCTACAAAAATTCCATAAGGACGAGGATTTCTCCCAGACCAAAGCTGCCCCCTCCTCCAAACCTGGCTGCCATCGGAGGCCCAAACGTGCCCTACAAAATGACATCTGCCAAGTGGGCTCTTGAGTTTGGCTTCTTGGGTGGAAGTACCTCCTTTCAAAGCCAACTTACCTGCGGCCCGTCCTGGGCTTTTGCCTACAAAAATTCCATAAGGATGAGGATTTCTCCCAGACCAAAGCTGCCCCCTCCTCCAAACCTGGCTGCCATCGGAGGCCCAAACGTGCCCTACAAAATGACACCTGCCAAGTGGGCTCTTGAGTTTGGCTTCTTGGGTGGAAGTACCTCCTATCAAAGCCAACTTGCCTGCGGCCCGTCCTGGCCTTTTGCCTACAAAAATTCCATAAGGACGAGGATTTCTCCCAGACCAAAGCTGCCCCCTCCTCCAAACCTGGCTGCCATTGGAGGCCCAAACGCGCCCTACAAAATGAAACCTGCCAAGTGGGCTCTTGAGTTTGGCTTCTTGGGGGAAAGTGCCTCCTTTCAAAGCCAACTTGACTAACTAGCCTGCGGCCCGTGCTGGGCTTTAGACTACAAAAATTCCATAAGGACGAGGATTTCTCCCAGACCAAAGCTGCCCCCTCCTCCAAACCTGGCTGCCATCAGAGGCCCAAATGCGCCCCACAAAATGACATCTGCCAAATGGGCTCTTGAGTTTGGCTTCTTGGGGAAAAGTGCCTCCTTTCGGAGCCAACTTGCCTAACTTGCCTGCGGCCCGTCCTGGTCTTTTGCCTCCAAAAATTCCAGAAGGACGAGGATTTCTCCCAGACCAAAGCTGCCCCCTCCTCCAAACCTGGCTGCCATCGGAGGCCCAAACGCGCCCCACCAAATGACACCTGCATTGAGGGTTCTTGAGTTTGGCTTCCTGGGGAAAAGTGCCTCCTTTCGGAGTCAACTTGCCTGCGGCCCATGCAGGGCTTTTGCCTCCAAAAATTCCAGAAGGACGAGGATTTCTCCCAGACCAAAGCTGCCCCCTCCTCCAAACCTGGCTGCCATCGGAGGCCCAAACGTGCCCTACAAAATGACACCTGCCAAGTGGGCTCTTGAGTTTGGCTTCTTGGGTGGAAATGCCTCCTTTCAAAGCCAACTTGCCTGCGGCCGGTCCTGGGCTTTTGCCTACAAAAATTCCATAAGGACGAGGATTTCTCCCAGACCAAAGCTGCCCCCTCCTCCAAACCTGGCTGCCATCGGAGGCCCAAACGCGCCCTACAAAATGACATCTGCCAAGTGGGCTCTTGAGATTGGCTTCTTGCGGAAAAGTGCCTCCTTTCAAAGCCAACTTGCCTAACTAGCCTGCGGCCCGTGCTGGGTTTTAGACTACAAAAATTCCATAAGGACGAGGATTTCTCCCAGACCAAAGCTGCCCCCTCCTCCAAACCTGGCTGACATCGGAGGCCCAAACGCGCCCTAGAAAATGACACCTGCCAAGTGGGCTCTTGAGTTTGGCTTCTTGGGGAAAAGTGACTCCTTTCAAAACCAACTTGCCTGCGTCCCGTCCCGGGCTTTTGCTACAAAAATTCCATAAGGACGAGGATTCCTCCCAGACCAAAGCTGCCCCCTCCTCCAAACCTGGCTGCCATCGGAAGCCCAAACGCGCCCTACAAAATGACATCTGCCAAGTGGGCTCTTGAGTTTGGCTTTCTGGGGAAAAGTGCCTCCTTTCGGAGTCAACTTGCCTGCGGCTCATGCAGGGCTTTTGCCTACAAAAATTCCAGAAGGACGAGGATTCCTCCCAGACCAAAGCTGCCCCCTCCGCCAAACCTGGCTGCCATCGGAGGCCCAAACGCGCCCTACAAAATGACATCTGCCAAGCGGGCTCTTGAGTTTGGCTTCTTGAGGAAAAGTGCCTCCTTTCGGAGTGAACTTGCCGGCGGCCCATGCAGGGCTTTTGCCTCCAAAAATTCCATAAGGACGAGGATTTCTCCCAGACCAAAGCTGCCCCCTCCTCCAAACCTGGCTGCCATCGGAGGCCCAAACGCGCCCTACAAAATGACACCTGCCAAGTGGGCTCTTGAGTTTGGCTTCTTGGGGAAAAGTGCCTCCTTTCGGAGCCAACTTGCCTAACTAGCCTGCGGCCCGTGCTGGGCTTTTGCCTACAAAAATTCCATAAGGACGAGGATTTCTCCCAGACCAAAGCTGCCCCCTCCTCCAAACCTGGCTGCCATCAGAGGCCCAAACGCGCCCTACAAAATGACATCTGCCAAGTGGGCTCTTGAGTTTGGCTTCTTGGGGAAAAGTGCCTCCTTTCGGAGCCAAATTGCCTAACTTGCCTGCGGCCCGTCCTGGGCTTTTGCCTCCAAAAATTCCAGAAGGACGAGGATTTCTCCCAGACCAAAGCTGCCCCCTCCTCCAAACCTGGCTGCCATCGGAGGCCCAAACGCGCCGCACAAAATTACACCTGCATTGAGGGTTCTTGAGTTTGGCTTCCTGGGGAAAAGTGCCTCCTTTCGGAGTCAACTTGCCTGCGGCCCATGCAGGGCTTTTGCCTCCAAAAATTCCATAAGGACGAGGATTTCTCCCAGACCAAAGCTGCCCCCTCCTCCAAACCTGGCTGCCATTGGAGGCCCAAACGTGCCCTACAAAATGACACCTGCCAAGTGGGCTCTTGAGTTTGGCTTCTTGGGTGGAAGTGCCTCCTTTCAAAGCCAACTTGCCTGCGGCCCGTCCTGGGCTTTTGCCTACAAAAATTCCATAAGGACGAGGATTTCTCCCAGACCAAAGCTGCCCCCTCCTCCAAACCTGGCTGCCATCGGAGGCCCAAACGCGCCCTACAAAATGACATCTGCCAAGTATGCTCTTGAGTTTGGCTTCTTGGGGAAAAGTGCCTCCTTTCGGAGCCAACTTGCCTAACTTGCCTGCGGCCCATCCTGGGCTTTTGCTACAAAAATTCCATAAGGACGAGGATTTCTCCCAGACCAAAGCTGCCCCCTCCTCCAAACCTGGCTGCCATCGGAGGCCCAAATGCGCCCTACAAAATGACATCTGCATTGTGGGTTCTTGAGTTTGGCTTCTTGGGGGAAAGTGCCTCCTTTCAAAGCAACTTGCCTAACTTGCCTGCGGCCCATGCGGGGTTTTTGCCTACAAAAATTCCATAAGGACGAGGATTTCTCCCAGACCAAAGCTGCCCCCTCCTCCAAACCTGGCTGCCATCGGAGGCCGAAACGTGCCCTACAAAATGACATCTGCCAAGTGGGCTCTTGAATTTGGCTTCTTGGGTGGAAGTACCTCCTTTCAAAGCCAACTTGCCTGCGGCCCGTCCTGGGCTTTTGCCTACAAAAATTCCAGAAGGACGAGGATTTCTCCCAGACCAAAGCTGCCCCCTCCTCCAAACCTGGCTGCCATCGGAGGCCCAAACGCGCCCTACAAAATGACATCTGCCAAGTGGGCTCTTGAGTTTGGCTTCTTGGGTGGAAGTGCCTCCTTTCAAAGCCAACTTGCCTAACTAGCCTGCGGCCCGTGCTGGGCTTTAGACTACAAAAATTCCATAAGGACGAGGATTTCTCCCAGACCAAAGCTGCCCCCTCCTCCAAACCTGGCTGCCATCGGAGGCCCAAACGCGCCCCACAAAATGACATCTGCATTGAGGGTTCTTGAGTTTGGCTTCTTGGGGAAAAGTGCCTCCTTTCGGAGTCAACTTGCCTAACTTGCCTGCGGCCCATGTGGGGTTTTTGCCTGCAAAAATTCCATAAGGACGAGGATTTCTCCCAGACCAAAGCTGCCCCCTCCTCCAAACCTGGCTGCCATCGGAGGCCCAAACGCGCCCCACAAAATGACACCTGCATTGAGGGTTCTTGAGTTTGGCTTCCTGGGGAAAAGTGCCTCCTTTCGGAGTCAACTTGCCGGCGGCCCATGCAGGGCTTTTGCCTACAAAAATTCCATAAGGACGAGGATTTCTCCCAGACCAAAGCTGCCCCCTCCTCCAAACCTGGCTGCCATCGGAGGCCCAAACGTGCCCTACAAAATGACACCTGCCAAGTGGGCTCTTGAGTTTGGCTTCTTGGGTGGAAGTGCCTCCTTTCAAAGCCAACTTGCCTGCGGCCCGTCCTGGGCTTTTGCTACAAAAATTCCATAAGGACAAGGATTTCTCCCAGACCAAAGCTGCCCCCTCCTCCAAACCTGGCTGCCATCGGAGGCCCAAACGCGCCCTACAAAATGACATTTGCCAAGTGGGCTCTTGAGTTTGGCTTCTTGGGGAAAAGTGCCTCCTTTCAAAGCCAACTTGACTAACTAGCCTGCGGCCCGTGCTGGGCTTTTGCCTACAAAAATTCCATAAGGACGAGGATTTCTCCCAGGCCAAAGCTGCCCCCTCCTCCAAACCTGGCCGCCATCGGAGGCCCAAACGTGCCCTACAAAATGACACCTGCCAAGTGGGCTCTTGAGTTTGGCTTCTTGGGGAAAAGTGACTCCTTTCAAAACCAACTTGCCTGTGTCCCGTCCCGGGCTTTTGCTACAAAAATTCCATAAGGACGAGGATTTCTCCCAGACCAAAGCTGCCCCCTCCTCCAAACCTGGCTGCCATCGGAGGCCCAAACGTGCCCTACAAAATGACATTTGCCAAGTGGGCTCTTGAGTTTGGCTTCTTGGGTGGAAGTACCTCCTTTCAAAGCCAACTTGCCTGCGGCCCGTCCTGGGCTTTTGCCTACAAAAATTCCATAAGGATGAGGATTTCTCCCAGACCAAAGCTGCCCCCTCCTCCAAACCTGGCTGCCATCGGAGGCCCAAACGTGCCCTACAAAATGACACCTGCCAAGTGGGCTCTTGAGTTTGGCTTCTTGGGTGGAAGTACCTCCTTTCAAAGCCAACTTGCCTGCGGCCCGTCCTGGCCTTTTGCCTCCAAAAATTCCATAAGGACGAGGATTTCTCCCAGACCAAAGCTGCCCCCTCCTCCAAACCTGGCTGCCATCTGAGGCCCAAACGCGCCCTACAAAATGACATCTGCCAAGTGGGCTCTTGAGATTGGCTTCTTGCGGAAAAGTGCCTCCTTTCAAAGCCAACTTGCCTAACTAGCCTGCGGCCCGTGCTGGGCTTTAGACTACAAAAATTCCAGAAGGACGAGGATTTCTCCCAGACCAAAGCTGCCCCCTCCTCCAAACCTGGCTGACATCGGAGGCCCAAACGCGCCCTAGAAAATGACACCTGCCAAGTGGGCTCTTGAGTTTGGCTTCTTGGGGAAAAGTGACTCCTTTCAAAACCAACTTGCCGGCGTCCCGTCCCGGGCTTTTGCTACAAAAATTCCATAAGGACGAGGATTCCTCCCAGACCAAAGCTGCCCCCTCCTCCAAACCTGGCTGCCATCGGAAGCCCAAACACGCCCTACAAAATGACATCTGCCAAGTGGGCTCTTGAGTTTGGCTTTCTGGGGAAAAGTGCCTCCTTTCGGAGTCAACTTGCCTGCGGCTCATGCAGGGGTTTTGCCTACAAAAATTCCATAAGGACGAGGATTTCTCCCAGACCAAAGCTGCCCCCTCCTCCAAACCTGGCTGCCATCGGAGGCCCAAAGGCGCCCTACAAAATGACATCTGCCAAGTGGGCTCTTGAGTTTGGCTTCTTGGGGAAAATTGCCTCCTTTCGGAGTCAACTTGCCGGCGGCCCATGCAGGGCTTTTGCCTACAAAAATTCCATAAGGACGAGGATTCCTCCCAGACCAAAGCTGCCCCCTCCGCCAAACCTGGCTGCCATCGGAGGCCCAAACGCGCCCTACAAAATGACATCTGCCAAGCGGGCTCTTGAGTTTGGCTTCTTGAGGAAAAGTGCCTCCTTTCGGAGTCAACTTGCCGGCGGCCCATGCAGGGCTTTTGCCTCCAAAAATTCCATAAGGACGAGGATTTCTCCCAGACCAAAGCTGCCCCCTCCTCCAAACCTGGCTGCCATCAGAGGCCCAAACGCGCCCTACAAAATGACATCTGCCAAGTGGGCTCTTGAGTTTGGCTTCTTGGGGAAAAGTGCCTCCTTTCGGAGCCAAATTGCCTAACTTGCCTGCGGCCTGTGCTGGGCTTTTGCCTCCAAAAATTCCAGAAGGACGAGGATTTCTCCCAGACCAAAGCTGCCCCCTCCTCCAAACCTGGCTGCCATCGGAGGCCCAAACGCGCCGCACAAAATTACACCTGCATTGAGGGTTCTTGAGTTTGGCTTCCTGGGGAAAAGTGCCTCCTTTCGGAGTCAACTTGCCTGCGGCCCATGCAGGGCTTTTGCCTCCAAAAATTCCATAAGGACGAGGATTTCTCCCAGACCAAAGCTGCCCCCTCCTCCAAACCTGGCTGCCATTGGAGGCCCAAACGTGCCCTACAAAATGACACCTGCCAAGTGGGCTCTTGAGTTTGGCTTCTTGGGTGGAAGTGCCTCCTTTCAAAGCCAACTTGCCTGCGGCCCGTCCTGGGCTTTTGCCTACAAAAATTCCATAAGGACGAGGATTTCTCCCAGACCAAAGCTGCCCCCTCCTCCAAACCTGGCTGCCATCGGAGGCCCAAACGCGCCCTACAAAATGACATCTGCCAAGTGGGCTCTTGAGTTTGGCTTCTTGGGGAAAAGTGCCTCCTTTCGGAGCCAACTTGCCTAACTTGCCTGCGGCCCATCCTGGGCTTTTGCTACAAAAATTCCATAAGGACGAGGATTTCTCCCAGACCAAAGCTGCCCCCTCCTCCAAACCTGGCTGCCATCGGAGGCCCAAACGCGCCCTACAAAATGACATCTGCATTGTGGGTTCTTGAGTTTGGCTTCTTGGGGGAAAGTGCCTCCTTTCAAAGCAACTTGCCTAACTTGCCTGCGGCCCATGCGGGGTTTTTGCCTACAAAAATTCCATAAGGACGAGGATTTCTCCCAGACCAAAGCTGCCCCCTCCTCCAAACCTGGCTGCCATCGGAGGCCCAAACGTGCCCTACAAAATGACATCTGCCAAGTGGGCTCTTGAATTTGGCTTCTTGGGTGGAAGTACCTCCTTTCAAAGCCAACTTGCCTGCGGCCCGTCCTGGGCTTTTGCCTACAAAAATTCCATAAGGACGAGGATTTCTCCCAGACCAAAGCTGCCCCCTCCTCCAAACCTGGCTGCCATCGGAGGCCCAAACGCGCCCTACAAAATGACATCTGCCAAGTGGGCTCTTGAGTTTGGCTTCTTGGGTGGAAGTGCCTCCTTTCAAAGCCAACTTGCCTAACTAGCCTGCGGCCCGTGCTGGGCTTTAGACTACAAAAATTCCATAAGGACGAGGATTTCTCACAGACCAAAGCTGCCCCCTCCTCCAAACCTGGCTGCCATCGGAGGCCCAAACGCGCCCCACAAAATGACATCTGCATTGAGGGTTCTTGAGTTTGGCTTCTTGGGGAAAAGTGCCTCCTTTCGGAGTCAACTTGCCTAACTTGCCTGCGGCCCATGTGGGGTTTTTGCCTACAAAAATTCCATAAGGACGAGGATTTCTCCCAGACCAAAGCTGCCCCCTCCTCCAAACCTGGCTGACATCGGAGGCCCAAACGCGCCCTACAAAATGACACCTGCCAAGTCGGCTCTTGAGTTTGGCTTCTTGGGGAAAAGTGACTCCTTTCAAAACCAACTTGCCTGCGTCCCGTCCTGGGCTTTTGCTACAAAAATTCCATAAGGACGAGGATTCCTCCCAGACCAAAGCTGCCCCCTCCTCCAAACCTGGCTGCCATCGGAGGCCCAAACGCGCCCTACAAAATGACATCTGCCAAGTGGGCTCTTGAGTTTGGCTTTCAGGGGAAAAGTGCCTCCTTTCGGAGTCAATTTGCCTGCGGCTCATGCAGGGGTTTTGCCTACAAAAATTCCATAAGGACGAGAATTTCTCCCAGACCAAAGCTGCCCCCTCCTCCAAACCTGGCTGCCATCGGAAGCCCAAACGCGCCCTACAAAATGACATCTGCCAAGTGGGCTCTTGAGTTTGGCTTTCTGGGGAAAAGTGCCTCCTTTCGGAGTCAACTTGCCTGCGGCTCATGCAGGGCTTTTGCCTACAAAAATTCCAGAAGGACGAGGATTCCTCCCAGACCAAAGCTGCCCCCTCCGCCAAACCTGGCTGCCATCGGAGGCCCAAACGCGCCCTACAAAATGACACCTGCCAAGCGGGCTCTTGAGTTTGGCTTCTTGAGGAAAAGTGCCTCCTTTCGGAGTCAACTTGCCGGCGGCCCATGCAGGGCTTTTGCCTCCAAAAATTCCATAAGGACGAGGATTTCTCCCAGACCAAAGCTGCCCCCTCCTCCAAACCTGGCTGCCATCAGAGGCCCAAACGCGCCCTACAAAATGACATCTGCCAAGTGGGCTCTTGAGTTTGGCTTCTTGGGGAAAAGTGCCTCCTTTCGGAGCCAAATTGCCTAACTTGCCTGCGGCCTGAGCTGGGCTTTTGCCTCCAAAAATTCCAGAAGGACGAGGATTTCTCCCAGACCAAAGCTGCCCCCTCCTCCAAACCTGGCTGCCATCGGAGGCCCAAACGCGCCGCACAAAATTACACCTGCATTGAGGGTTCTTGAGTTTGGCTTCCTGGGGAAAAGTGCCTCCTTTCGGAGTCAACTTGCCTGCGGCCCATGCAGGGCTTTTGCCTCCAAAAATTCCATAAGGACGAGGATTTCTCCCAGACCAAAGCTGCCCCCTCCTCCAAACCTGGCTGCCATTGGAGGCCCAAACGTGCCCTACAAAATGACACCTGCCAAGTGGGCTCTTGAGTTTGGCTTCTTGGGTGGAAGTGCCTCCTTTCAAAGCCAACTTGCCTGCGGCCCGTCCTGGGCTTTTGCCTACAAAAATTCCATAAGGACGAGGATTTCTCCCAGACCAAAGCTGCCCCCTCCTCCAAACCTGGCTGCCATCGGAGGCCCAAACGCGCCCTACAAAATGACATCTGCCAAGTGGGCTCTTGAGTTTGGCTTCTTGGGGAAAAGTGCCTCCTTTCGGAGCCAACTTGCCTAACTTGCCTGCGGCCCATCCTGGGCTTTTGCTACAAAAATTCCATAAGGACGAGGATTTCTCCCAGACCAAAGCTGCCCCCTCCTCCAAACCTGGCTGCCATCGGAGGCCCAAACGCGCCCTACAAAATGACATCTGCATTGTGGGTTCTTGAGTTTGGCTTCTTGGGGGAAAGTGCCTCCTTTCAAAGCAACTTGCCTAACTTGCCTGCGGCCCATGCGGGGTTTTTGCCTACAAAAATTCCATAAGGACGAGGATTTCTCCCAGACCAAAGCTGCCCCCTCCTCCAAACCTGGCTGCCATCGGAGGCCCAAACGTGCCCTACAAAATGACATCTGCCAAGTGGGCTCTTGAATTTGGCTTCTTGGGTGGAAGTACCTCCTTTCAAAGCCAACTTGCCTGCGGCCCGTCCTGGGCTTTTGCCTCCAAAAATTCCATAAGGACGAGGATTTCTCCCAGACCAAAGCTGCCCCCTCCTCCAAACCTGGCTGCCATCGGAGGCCCAAACGCGCCCTACAAAATGACATCTGCCAAGTGGGCTCTTGAGTTTGGCTTCTTGGGTGGAAGTGCCTCCTTTCAAAGCCAACTTGCCTAACTAGCCTGCGGCCCGTGCTGGGCTTTAGACTACAAAAATTCCATAAGGACGAGGATTTCTCCCAGACCAAAGCTGCCCCCTCCTCCAAACCTGGCTGCCATCGGAGGCCCAAACGCGCCCCACAAAATGACATCTGCATTGAGGGTTCTTGAGTTTGGCTTCTTGGGGAAAAGTGCCTCTTTTCGGAGTCAACTTGCCTAACTTGCCTGCGGCCCATGTGGGGTTTTTGCCTACAAAAATTCCATAAGGACGAGGATTTCTCCCAGACCAAAGCTGCCCCCTCCTCCAAACCTGGCTGACATCGGAGGCCCAAACGCGCCCTACAAAATGACACCTGCCAAGTCGGCTCTTGAGTTTGGCTTCTTGGGGAAAAGTGACTCCTTTCAAAACCAACTTGCCTGCGTCCCGTCCTGGGCTTTTGCTACAAAAATTCCATAAGGACGAGGATTCCTCCCAGACCAAAGCTGCCCCCTCCTCCAAACCTGGCTGCCATCGGAGGCCCAAACGCGCCCTACAAAATGACATCTGCCAAGTGGGCTCTTGAGTTTGGCTTTCTGGGGAAAAGTGCCTCCTTTCGGAGTCAATTTGCCTGCGGCTCATGCAGGGGTTTTGCCTACAAAAATTCCATAAGGACGAGGATTTCTCCCAGACCAAAGCTGCCCCCTCCTCCAAACCTGGCTGCCATCGGAGGCCCAAACGCGCCCTACAAAATGACACCTGCCAAGTGGGCTCTTGAGTTTGGCTTCTTGGGGAAAATTGCCTCCTTTTGGAGTCAACTTGCCGGCGGCCCATGCAGGGCTTTTACCTACAAAAATTCCATAAGGACGAGGATTTCTCCCAGAACAAAGCTGCCCCCTCCTCCAAACCTGGCTGCCATCGGAGGCCCAAACGCGCCCTACAAAATGACATCTGCATTGTGGGTTCTTGAGTTTGGCTTCTTGGGGAAAAGTGCCTCCTTTCGGAGCCAACTTGCCTAACTTGCCTGCGGCCCGTCCTGGGCTTTTGAGTACAAAAATTCCAGAAGTACGAGGATTTCTCCCAGACCAAAGCTGCCCCCTCCTCCAAACCTGGCTGCCATCGGAGGCCCAAACGCGCCCTACAAAATGACACCTGCCAAGTGGGCTCTTGAGTTTGGCTTCTTGGGGAAAAGTGCCTCCTTTCAAAGCCAACTTGCCTAACTTGCCTGCGGCCCGTCCTGGGCTTTTGCCTACAAAAATTCCAGAAGGACAAGGATTTCTCCCAGACCAAAGCTGCTCCCTCCTCCAAACCTGGCTGCCATCGGAGGCCCAAACGCGCCCTACAAAATGACATCTGCCAAGTGGGCTCTTGAGTTTGGCTTCTTGGGGAAAAGTGACTCCTTTCAAAACCAACTTGCCTGCGTCCCGTCCCGGACGATTGCTACAAAAATTCCATAAGGACGAGGATTCCTCCCAGACCAAAGCTGCCCCCTCCGCCAAACCTGGCTGAAATCGGAGGCCCAAACGCGCCCTACAAAATGACATCTGCCAAGCGGGCTCTTGAGTTTGGCTTCTTGGGGAAAAGTGCCTCCTTTCGGAGTCAACTTGCCGGCGGCCCATGCAGGGCTTTTGCCTCCAAAAATTCCATAAGGACGAGGATTTCTCCCAGACCAAAGCTGCCCCCTCCTCCAAACCTGGCTGCCATCGGAGGCCCAAACGCGCCCTACAAAATGACACCTGCCAAGTGGGCTCTTGAGTTTGGCTTCTTGGGGAAAAGTGCCTCCTTTCGGAGCCAACTTGCCTAACTAGCCTGCGGCCTGTGCTGGGCTTTTGCCTACAAAAATTCCATAAGGACGAGGATTTCTCCCAGACCAAAGCTGCCCCCTCCTCCAAACCTGGCTGCCATCAGAGGCCCAAACGCGCCCTACAAAATGACATCTGCCAAGTGGGCTCTTGAG